>NC_091283.1:813493682-813518682 GCF_032444005.1 Ranitomeya imitator
AAGCTTGTTTGTACAGAGATTAATGGAACACTCTTGGCTTTTCCAAAACATTTCGATTTGAAATCACAGCGACAGTAGGAAAAAAAAATACTTTCTAAAAAGGCAGATGAATAAAATCACAAAATAAGTTGTTTGTAGGGTCGGTGTACACATCTATGCCATGGATTAGCTGGAGTTACATTTTGAAACCCTTCATGACCGGAAGTATTTTTAGTTTTGCGTTTTCGTTTTTTGCTACCCTTCTTCCCAGAGCCATGACTTTTTTATTTTTCTGTCAATATGGCCATGTGAGGGCTTGTTTTTTTGTGGGAGGAGTTGTACATTTGAACAACGCCATTGGTTTTATAATATCGTGTACTGGAAAACAGGAGAAAAAAAATCAAAATGCAGTGAAATTGCAAAAAAGTGCAATCTCCGCTTTTTGGGTATTGCTTTTTTACTTGGTTCACTAAGGCTATGAGCACACGTCAAGAATTGACGCGGAAATTCCGCAACTGTGCCGCGGGTAAAACGCATTCGTAATTGGCATGCGTTTTCCCGCTAAACACTAGCGTTTTACAAGTGTAATTAGCTTGCAGAATGCTAGCGTTTTCCAAACGATCTGTAGCATTGCTTGGAAAACTATAATTGACAGGTTGGTCACACTTGTCAAACATAGTGTTTGACAAGTGTGACCAACTTTTTACTATTGATGCTGTCTATGCAGCATCAATAGTTAAAGATCTAATGTTAAAAATAATTTTAAAATAAAAATTAAAAATCATGATATTCTCACCTTCCGGCGTCCCCTGCAGCCCGTCCCCTGCAGCCTTTCCGCTACTTGCGATGCTCCCGGCAGCTTCCGTTCCCAGTAATGCCTCGCGGCAATGACCCCAGCATCACACGAGACTGCTACGTCATCACAGGTCATTGTCGCAAAGCATCCCTGGGAACGGAAGCATCGAGAGGAACGGGAAGGCTGCTGGGGCCACCGGAAGGTGAGAATATCACGATTTTTTATTTACTTTTTTTTTTTTTTTACAGGTATATGGTTCCCAGGGCCTGAGGAGAGAGTCTCCTCTCATCCACCCTGGGTACCATCTGCACATGATCCGCTTACTTCCCGCATGGTGAGCATAGCCACATGCGGAAAGTAAGTGGATCAATGCATTTCTATGTGTGCGGAATCCCCGCGACTCCACACAAAGAATGAACATGCTGTGTTTTTTTCCGGAATGCTATTCCGCTGCGGGAAAAAAAGCAACATGTGCACAAAAATTGCGGATTGCATTCTAATAAATAGGATGCTTAATGTACGTGTTTTTTTCGCAGCTTTATCGCTTTTTTATAGCGAAAAACCGCAAAAAATCCTGAATGTGTGCACACAGCCTAAATGCTAAAACTGATTTGCCACTATGATTCTCCAGGTCATTACGAGTTTATAGACACCAAACAGGTTTAGGTGTTTTTCTATCTAAGTGGTGAAAAAAAAAATTCCAAACTTTGTTAAAGAAAAAAAAAAAAACATTGCGCCATTTTACGATACCCGTAGCATCTCCATTTTTCGTGATCTTGGGTTAGGTGAGAGCTTATTTTTTGCACGCCAAGCTGACATTTTTAATGATACCATTTTGAGGCAGATACGATCTTTTGATCGCCCATTATTGCATTTTAATGCAATGTCGCGGTGATCAAAAAAATGTGAATCTGGCGTTTTGACTTTTTTCCTCGCTACGCCATTTAGTGATCAGGCTAATTTTTTTTATTGATAGATCGGGCGATTCTGAATGTACCAAATAAGTGCATGTTTGATTTTTGCTTGTTTTATTTTGAATAGGGCGAAAAGGGGTGATTTGAACTTTTTTTTTTTTTTTTACTTCTGGCATACTTCAATAGTCTCCATTGGAGACTAGAAGCTGCCATAACCTGATCGGCTCTGCTACATACAGGTGTAACGGGGGCCAGGGTGGTAGCCGTGGCAAGGAGCTGCTGCCGTTCCAACACACCACATTAATAAAATGTCCTTTCTCTGGTGTGCTGTGTTTGCAATGTATTTCACCCAACTGTGGGTCAGAATTCTCCTCAGATTCCAAACTCCCGATTTGTCGCAGCAACACGCAATTACACTCAAAGCCCAGATTCATTTCCAACACAACTTTAGTTAATTCCTTCAGTTGCATTACAGACACCGTACAACAGTCTTCACAGGTCACAGATGTTTCACCTTCTAAGCTGTCCCTGGTCTTTCCTGACAACACATCGTCTGGTCCCGTGACCTCCATTCTGGCAGTTTTCTGGATTGTAGGCCTAGCTGGTCCCCGGTGCTCTCCATCCACTTTCCCCTTCCTTGGGCAAAATTACAGAATTACGCTTCCAATCCTTGTCGGACCGTAGGTCACGGAAGTTCCCAAAGGCCTAACCACTGACCACTCCAACTACCCAATCACACCAGTCACAAAGACGGACGTGTCACCCTTCTAATCTTCTCTCTTCACTGTCCTATTCACAACTGAAAACCTTCTAGAACAATTCCTCTCATTCTGCTCTAGCCCAAAATTACCTCAGGAAGGCACTCTCCCTACCACTACACTGGCCCTGTCCCCTTATTAACCGTCACAACTGCGGCTGAAACCAGTTCTTATCTCAACCTAATATCTAACTCTATAGTGCCCCCCAGTGTCCTAAATCCTACATAACCCTGACTGAACACACAGCCTAACTGTACCACGACATATCCCTACCTCTATCCCTTACACCTAGAGACATATAACCATTACCTGCACAATGTATAAACACAAGAACATTGGTCAGCACGCTAAAATAGAATCAAATGCTACCATATTACACGGCAGACATATTAAAACATATAAATCGCACCCAGTTTTATTTGACAGGTATGCACAGTAATGCAGGGCCCAAACCAGCGGCCTGCACACCTCATTACACAGGCAATGATCAGATCACATGCCTGTAACAGAATACCTCACCACCACCAGGTGGCGCTCATAGCAATCCAGCAGTGACAACCATAGAGATCTCCAGGAGACCTCTGGTTGTCATGCCAACCCATCGGTGACCTGCGATCACGTGAAGGGAGGGGGGGGGGGTCACCGATGGGCACATTCCCTGCACGATTGCCCTAAATGCATATTAAATGTTACGGTCAGCGTTTGACAGCGGCATTCACTGGGTTAGCAGCTGCTGGAGCGTCACGATTCCTCCCACGGCTGTTAGCGGCACATGTCAGCTGTTCAAAACAACTGAAAAGGTGCGGGCTCTCCGCCCGAGCGAGCCCACATCCAACAGGGGGGAGGCGTCCACTGACTTATAAATCCGTCATTGGTCATTAAGAGGTTAATCATTTGTTCTACGATGTTGGAAATCAATACAAGACCGATATGCAGCAAGTATAACCACATACATGATATAGCAAATCCACATGTATCTCTCGCTGTAGAGTTTAGGGCAAACACATGAAGTTATGTCTTGTAGTGATGAGCGAACGTGCTCGGATAAGGTCTTGGGGACCACCCTTTATAATGTCCACACAGGCCCAAATAGGCCATATGGGCAAGGCATTGATACAGTATAAGCCGGTGACCGAGCACAGTGCAGGTGCTTATTTCTAATCCGAGTATCTCAGCCAAAGAAATTTCCTAAGGCCACTTTGGAATCATATGTCACAAGTAAATATTTACATGCAGCGTTTACTTTCCTAGAATATATCTATATCAGCAACGGGCACAGCGACGATGATGTCATAATGGTTGCCATGGCGACGATGATGTCATAAAGGTTGCCTCGACCAATCAGGGGACAGTCTGCCGCGAATTCTGGAATCATCATTGTCCATATACTACGGGGACATGCATATTCTAGAATACCCGATGCGTTAGAATCGGGCCACAATCTAGTATATATATATATATATATATATATATATATATATATATATATATATATATATATATATATATATATATTATATTATCTGCGCAAGATATATTTGCTGCTATTTAATAAGAAACTACTTTTCTACTATAATTGTGTAATGTCAACCAACTGAAAGCTTTCTATTTAGTTTACAAAAAAAAAACAACTTTCAAGTACGACCTGGCGTAGCGATGACAGTCTTTGTGGTATCATCTCCATAGAGGCCACCCACGTTATAGTTACAGGGTTTGTTTCTAGTAATGGCACCGTGGTGGTTTTTACCAGAGTTATTCCAATAGGAGAGGAGCACCTGACAGTCGCTCAAGAAGTTTGTTAAGTAGAAAGCACTTGGGCGGGGAGAGCAGCCAGAGAGCGCACAGAGCATTATCACAGCAGAATAGACAGAGCGGCCGGGAATTATATACTGAACCTGACTGCAAAGTATGAGTCAAGTAGGGACAGCTTCACATTTTTACTTTCTTGTGTTTGTTAAAAACTGAATGATTTTTGACAAGGTTTCCATTTTTACCATGAAGTTTTCTTGCATGAAAAAAGGGATAGAAAAAAAAAAAAAAGTTTATCTAGCTAGGATGTGGTCCTAGTTTTTCCCTGACCCAGAGACTAATTTTGGTCTATTTTGATCCGAGTCCCATCCAGGACTAGAGTAAGATTAGTGATGTAAGGTTTGCCGTCTGTCATCATGGATTACACAATGCCTCATCCATTCTGCCTCAGCTCCATCCATTTTAGCCAAAATGGTCATGAAAATGGCAAAAGTCGCGATTTTTATTTTTTTTTTAAGCAGTTTTACGCCAGATTTCAGGCTTAAACACTGATGAATCGGGGTCTTTGTAGTTATAAAAAAAATAATTAAAAATGTTATTAGAATGTTACTAAAGCGCTCCTAATAGGTTAAAGGTGTAAATCCCCTTGACAGATTATCTTCAGTGCCCAGGAATTACGGGTATGTAGTAGGGTAACGCCAGGTATGATGTTCACGTCACAGCCATGCAATAAATATGCTGCAGTCGCAGAGACCAGGTGCCTCTTTGGTTTCCAAGTTGCTTATTATTATTATTATTATTATTATTATTATTATTATTATTATTATTATTATTATTATGTATTTGATTTTGAGGAGGAACAGCGGTTTCACCAGCAAAACTGGAAGAGTGGTTATTGTGGCCGTTTTGCAGAAACCATGAGCGCTGGGAAACAAGTGGTCGTCATTCAGTAGATTATTGTTCCCGTCTCGTTATGGATGTCAGGCAGGAAAAAGTAGAAAAATCACAGAAATTTTGGTTTAGGGCAAAAAAAAAAAAAAAAAAAAATGGCTACAAGAAAAGAAAAGCATGGCTGCAACAGTGGAGGGAAATCTAGCATTCTACATTTTACTTAAAATCTGCACAATTTGGGTATGTGCAAACGTAGGAAAAGAGGTGCAGAATTTTCTGCACAAAATCCGCATCTCCTGGCTGAATCCGCAGCTGCGGATTTGCCGCAGTTTTTATGTGGATTTTGTGCGCATTTTCAGCGGTTTTGGGCCACTGCGGAATTTTAACATGGAGGGGTGCAGAACCGCACAAAAGAAGTGACATACACTTGTTTGAAATCCGCAGCAATTCCGCACGGATTAATTCTGGCAGCTTTTCTCTCTTTTCTCAGCGTTCGGTAGATTTAACATGTCCGCAGTTCATGATTTGATTATGGATTGCAATGTCCGGAATAGTTGCGGGTTTCCTGACCTGAACAGGCGTATATCTGACCGTTCTATCTGGGTCAGGCGATTCGCCGATGGTCCAGACGTAGCGATCTGCACATGGACCATACATTACAGATTTTTGGAACTATACATAAACTAATGACAGCAGCTCTTTGGAGATCTCACATCCAGCCTATATTACTGGGAGAGCCACTCCCATGCAGGAAAAATCTATTTTGCAACAGGCTGCAAACTGCATATTAGGGGATGAAATTGATTGAGTTTATTGAGTTAAACTACTTTATTAAATAAAAGGTAGCCACAGCCATACATAAATCATTTTTCCTAATGTCAATTATGCGTATAGCTTTTACCATGGAAGCTCTGCCACCCTTGATATAGGAACTGGAGTAAATCCTCTGGTAACCCAACTAATATAATCTCAGGAGTTTCGATTAATCTAAACAATTGTATGTGAGGAGGAACAGGAGTTGAAGGGGTCTTTAAAAAGAAAAAAAAAAAAAAGAAAAAAAACACACAACAGTTTCTAAACTTAACGTTAAATGTACCACTAATTACAGTTCTCCATAACACAGGAAAATGGACATCAAAGCATAACCATAGGCTTTATTTTGGGAAGTGCGTACGCGGCACCATTGACCAAGAAAGGGATTTTGGGTTTACTCCTACGTTCAAAACCTTTTACGGCAAAAGAACAAGCAGCCAGAATATGGACAGCGCCTTACACTTCTTAATTGTTTGCATTGCTGACAATGTGACACAAGCCATCTTTTACTGGACTGTTTATTGAGGCCTGAGCCAGGGTGCAAAAAATAAAATAAAAACAAGTAGAGCTTTAGGAACACATTCGAGTCCCTGAAACAAAGCAGGTGGTGTTCAGATGCCTAAAGCAATGTATCATCCCACTTTTCATTAAATTAACTCCCATGTACGGAAAAATATTACACTGCCACCACTGTCTGTCTGGAATAATATTAGAGCTGAGCAAAAAGACTTACCGGAACCCGGGGCGGTGGCCTTGTTGGTAGTCCGAGTCCACCAGGCCACAGCATTATGAATATCCTACTACCTGTGCCTATTCTGATTAGTAGGCTTGGCGCGATGTCATGCGTGTGTCATGTTGCAATGATGACATAATGCTGGACCTACTAACTAGAAGAAGCGCCAGGGAAGAAGCAGATAGAAGGTTCTGATGTGGCAACCAAGGACTACCAAAGTGGTCACTGGATCAAGTCGCGAAAATCTTTTGGCTTAATTCTGCATAATATACATACATTTAATTAACCTGGATACTTTATGTATACATTGGGCCCCCTTGCTAAGCCAGGTGTCCTGTTACAGCTACACGTTTCAGGAGGAATGTCAGCTGCCATTACATCCCCCAATCCTTAGTACTAATAATGTAGGAGAAAAAGCGCAAATAGGGTCTTATCCGAGGGAGATATCAAGACACACGATCAATTTACACTCACCTGATGTATCTAGTCAAAAGGCATTTGGTCGACAGTTGCTGCAGATCCACGGGTCAGACTAGTGACCTATCACGTATAAACTGTGGAAAATTTTGTGGATATAGAAGATAAAACTTGATTTATTCAGATTCTCAACACGTTTCGGAGTCCAAAGACTTCTTCCTCAGAAGGTGACATACCCTGGGTATTCTACATATCTTGCCAATCAATAGGCGATGGAAGGCAGTAAACATGACAAAAAAATACCAGAATGCTTAGGTTAAAATAATGCATCTTATAGGATACGAATGCCTTTGGGGCAGATTTTCAAATTAAATACAAGTATTCTTGCCTAAAATGAATTTTATTTTTGCAAGTCAGGTTTTATTCAAAACTTTAGCTAATTTGGCTTCTAAACTTTGATTTAGTCAAAAAGAAAATGAGAAGGTGTAGAATTACAGTTATTTGCCCACTTTGGATCAGAATCGCAGATCACATTTACCCATAAAAGACCATCTATTGGAGTCAGTATAAAAAGGACCAACTCAAGACTCTTGTGGGGGAAGGTAGAGTTGGGGCTGTTGTGAGCACAGATCCACATGGGTAACAAAGACAGGCATGTTAGGACAGAGGTATCAACGAGAGGATTATGAGCCGATGACGTAATAATTGACCGTCTACTTTGGTCACAAAAAGTTGTGAGCATGGGGGGGCACAAGGGGAAAAAAAATGGGAAATAAGGACTAATTGCTATGATGTTTCCTGCATACAATAAGCACAGGTAGATTCCTGCTCTTTCACTTTTGAACACAGGAGCAGCAGCAGGAAAACATATAGAAGTACCGAGTTGGGCGGCTGTGAATCCAGCACCGAAGAGAGGTAAAATAGATGACTAAAGCTACAGCTCAATCTGTCTACATCTGCCAGTTTCTCAGAGCGCTCGTCACTCCTCTCCTTCCCATCTCCATACAGCAGTGTTCCCAAACTCTGATTCTCAAGAGCCACCAACAGGTCAGGTTTTCAGGATCTTCTTAGAATTGCCCAGATGATAATTACATCACCTGGAAAGGCAATAATTCTATCACCTGTGCAATACTAAGTAAATCCTGAAAACATGACCTATTGGGGGATCTTGAGAACCAGAGTTGGAGAACAACGCCGTAGGTTATGCCTCCTATTTTACGCTAACACTTAACTGAGCTGGCAAAAAATATAGATTTGAAGAAAAAAAAAAAAAGCACAAAAATGCTCCATATATAAGACACCGCACAAAACTTCCCAACATGGTGTCTACTGTGATTTTTACATTGTGAAGAAGCACTCCTGCCTACAAAGTTTTTTTATTTTCTTAATATATTGCAATCTTCACATTATATAGCACTGGGTTTTTACAATTGCTCACTTTGCCTTTCTACCCAGCTAATTCTCTTCTCTCTGCTCTATGTAGAAATAGGAAGTCTCATGTCCCCACATTTATCATCCTCCTCTTCAACTCCTGACCCAGCTGCTCCCTCCTCCCTGGGACTTTTGCAGTGACTTATGACTAATACATGAAAAATTGACCTGTTTCTACATAGAACTTAGAAGGATTAAGTTAGTCAGTTTTTAATCATGTGATATCATGGACCTAATGAAAAAGAAGAATTAGCTGGGTAGAAAGGCAAAATGAGCATTGCTGAACTTGACTTTGAAAGAGCTACATGCGCTTGCAAATAGTTTGAGGGATGGAGGGGGGACATTCATTTGTGCCACTATGTTGATGACAACATTCTGAAGGATTTTAATCATGATGGCTAAAATGTTGGGGGGAGATTTATTAATGCATTGGAATCAGTATTTTTCCAAGTGAGGAGAAGTGTTAAGGGAGAAGTGGGGTGATAGGAAGAGGAAAAAAAAAAGTCGAAAGTTGATAAGCTTTAAATATGGTCCAAAATATGCATATGTGGGTGGGAGTTAACATTTTATATGTTGTTTTTTTCATAAAGAGGTACACAAACCTCACAAATTTTCCCGATGCAGAAGCACAGTTGCAAATTGAACTGTTGCCAGCAGCCAAATATGTCAAAATCCAGGTAAATCTTGCCACCTCAAGCATATTACAAAGTTTATCCTCCTCCCAACAATTAAATGTGTGTACAAGTTGTATTACATTTTTAGGGGGATGCTGCCTTGGGTACACATGCAAATAGGAAAAAAAAGTTAATCATATGTTTGCTCAGAGAACATAAGATGACATTTCATATTAACTTACAGAACATCTTTTCGAGCCTCTCCTAGCATGATGTAATAGAAGCAGAGGGTGAAGCAATGCCAGTGTGCACACTCACTAAACAACTTTACTTCTCCTTAGGCTGGAGTCACACTCGGCGTAAGACAATACGGTCCGTATATTACGGCCGTAATACGCTGAAAAGTCCCCAAAATAGTGGTCCGTAGCTCCTCTGTAGGCAGGGTGTATCAGCGTATTTTGCGCATGGCATCCTCCGTATGGCATCCGTACTGCGTGTTTTTCTCGCAGGCTTGCAAAACCAACATACGGCTATACAAGGGATCCATGTGTAAAAAAAAAATTATATATATCAGTAGACACATATGTATATATATTATTACTTCATACAGCGCTAGATAGATGTCCCTAGATCGTGGGAACTTTCCTAGAAAGCTCCCAGGCTCGAGTTCATATGAGGACAACCAGCAGAGGGCGCCTCACCGCAAATGAAGGTAAATATAGGTCATTGACCTACTTTACCTTCATTCCCCGGGGTTTTTGCAGCCACGAACAACGATGCATTAGCAGAGCTCGTGGCTGCAAAATATTTTAACCCCTTCAGATGGATTTACATCGTTGGACGTTACAGATCTTCGGAAGGTATGGATATTGTTGGTTTATTTTTATTTTTTTGTTACAGATCGAGGGTCTTCAGTGAGTGGATTGAGCGTAGAATAAAATATTACAACAACCTTTAGGATTTTTTCATTAAAATAATTTTTAATAATGTGTGTGGTTTTTTTAACCCTTTACTACTATTGGATTAATAATGGATAGGTGTCATAATTGACGCCTCTCCATTATTAATTTGGCTTAATGTCACCTTACAATAGCAAGGTGGCATTAACCCTTCATTACCCCATATCCCACCGCTAC
Source organism: Ranitomeya imitator (assembly GCF_032444005.1). Classification (NCBI taxonomy): domain Eukaryota; kingdom Metazoa; phylum Chordata; class Amphibia; order Anura; family Dendrobatidae; genus Ranitomeya; species Ranitomeya imitator. The sequence continues at coordinate 813,503,914 of NC_091283.1, forward strand.
ACGGGAATGGGAAGAGAGTGGCCAAGTGCCAGAATAGGCGCATCTTCCAGATGTGCCTTTTCTGGGGTGGCTGGGGGCAGGTGTTTTTAGCCGGTGGGGGGCCAATAACCGTGGACCCTCTCCAGGCTATTAATATCTGCTCTCAGTCACTGGCTTTACTACTCTGGCGGAGAAAATTGCGCGGGAGCCCACGCCAATTTTTTCCCCATTTAACCCTTTAATTTAATAGCTAGAACGGCCAAAATTTGCATATACACACTACTAACATTAGTAGTGTGGAATATGCAAAACAAATGGAGATATGAGATGGTTTACTTTATGTAAACCATGTCTCATATCATGTCGGGTTTAGGAAGGATTGAATTACCGGCTTTAAAGCTATCTAGCACTGTATGAAGTAATAATATATACATATATGTGTCTCACTGACAATATATATATATACACATATATGTGTCTCACTGACAATATTATATATATATATATATATATATATATATATATATATATATATATATATATATATCTAATATATATATATATATATATATATATATCTAATCTATATATATATATATATATCTATATATATATATATATATATATATATATATCTAATCTATATATATATATATATATCTAATCTATATATATATATATATATATATATATATATATATATATATATCTATATCTATATATATATATATATATATATATATATCTATATATCTATCTATCTATATATATTCTATGTGTACACATTTATTCTACTGTAAGCTGTCAGTGTGATTTTACTGTACACCGCACTGAATTGCCGGCTTTTCTCTCTAACACCGCTGCGTATTTCTCGCAAGTCACACTGCTGGTCCGTGTGTAATCCGTATTTTTCTGGCTTCCATAGACTTCCATTGGCGTTTTTTTTGCGCAATACGGTGACAAACGCAGCATGCGTAGAAAGCCGTATAATACTGATCAGTAAAATATGGCAGATAGGAGCAGGGGCATAGAGAATAATTGGGACGTTTGTTAGGCGTGTTTTACGGACGCATTTTATGCGCTCATATGTCCGTAAAACTCGCTGGTGTGACGCCGGCCTTACACAAACTACAGATAAAATCAGTACGAGTAATGAAAAGATGCTAACCTCAGTAGATATATTTATAGTATTAGAATTAAAGAGGACCATCCACTTGTTATTCTTTTAAAATCGTAACTTCTCTAATTGGCAAATTCAGGATTTTTTTTTTACGTACCCCTGCATTCCAAAGTAATACCCTTATTCCCACAGTAATAAAGAGCACTGAATATTCAAGTTTTCCCTTTAATCAACTGGCCGTACACTGTTGAACTTTCATGTGGGCGTTTTCTTTTTCTCCTCTATGATGCAGACCAATCAAAATACATCTGTATTTATAGAGGGAGAAAAAGCAAATCTCCTACAGAGAAGGTCACAGCTGTAGCCTGGCTCGGCATGTTTTCAAGCGGTAGTTGCCTTGTCCCTTCCTGTTATTGGGGCCGCCAGAGTACAGGAGTCCATATACACTGTAGAACCAGAGCACAAGAGGAAAGTAGCACAGTACATCACCTGTAGCATTCAATCAGGTTCATTGCTACGGCCCACAAGCGCCCCAATCAGAAAGGAACATTGAGACTTTGGAGTGAGAACATCCTGAGCATGGCTATAGCAGTGACCTTCTCTGAGGGCATCTGCTTTTTCTCCTGACATTGGCCATTCAAAACACGACTGCTTCATAGAGAAGCAGCAAATGACAACAGAATTTCTGTGGCATCCATCAAGACAAAGAAAAAAAAATGTGATTTAAGATAATCAAAATTAAAATGGCTTTATTATTGATCTGCTGGATTGTGTCTTCATACCTTCCTTGGTCTGTGTATCGTGAATCTGAATGTTAGTGAAAGCTGCAGCACATCTCAGTGTACAGAATACACCCATGTTTGCCATTTGTAAAACAGTCAGTCAGCAGAGAACAAACAGATGTTGGCACAACACGGCTCTCACACCACAGCCCGAAGAGGGCTTCCATGGGATAGTGGTTAGGAAAGATTAATAGGCTCCAAGCAATTCTAATCCTAAAGACGTCAACATCATACAAGCCTATTTAACTCCATCGTGCTACACTGACAACGACTCTATACTTACAAGCTTCAAACTTAGGCAGCTGTTTCAGGGCTAGTACTTGCTCATTGCATTTCTGTAGGGTGTATCACTATGGAACACATGACATGCTCAGCCGACCTGTAGACCTGACTCATCGAATTCCTAAAAGGGTTATCCAATCAAATTGTTTTCCTATCCTTTGAAACTTCATACTTGCAAACAACATTTTTCTTAGCACCAGTACAGGATCAAAAGCCACATGAGATTGTCCGGTCGAGAGAATGGCAGCTGTTTAGGTCCTCCCTAAGGCTTCAAAATGACTCCCGCCCTCCCACCCAGCCTTCTACTCTGCCCCAATGCTGGGTTAGTCTACAGTGGTCCCTATAGGTGCTTCCAAAGCACTTCAGCCTATGTAATCAAGGACTGATCTGGACACCCAAAATGAGGAAACTGAGATTACTTGTACATCACTGCTACATAGCACCCTCTTTAGTCCACAAAGTTAGAAAGGTTCTGGCTGATCTAGGATTCGGTCCAAGACAGAACATTCATGATTGACATCTCACTTGATCATCAGTTGACCAGCGCCCCATTAGATCGTTGACCGAATAGGTTTAAATTAGCGGGGTCTGCTGATAAAGTCCACAGTGGGGGGGCCTTTAAGGAGCCAATTAAAATTATTTGAAAAATTAAACATGTGAAATACAGTCACTGGGACAGGTAGGTGACAAATCAACCCTGACCCCCTTTAAATTTCCTTGCTCACTTTGCGGTGTCATCTAGAGGACCCAACACCTATAAAGCCTCCAGTAACATTGAAACTGCTACATACACCCTCCTTTCACGGTTATTGCACTAGTCCATAATAGGCTTAAAACACTGGATTGTCATCATTAGGCTATGTGCACACGTTGCGGATTTGCCTTAGGAATTTCTGCTGCAGATTCTTCGCTCTCTTGCCAGAAAACGCAGGTGCGTTTTTTGCTGCGTTTTTTCCATGCGGATTTGTATGCATTTTTGAAAGCTAAATAAAGATCTATTATTGACAACAACAAAAAAGATTTGTGATGTCATTTCTTGTCCAACCCACACTCCATTACACACAGATAGACAGACAGAATGATAGATAGATAAAAGGAATGAGGCCGGCGTCACACTAGAGAGTTTTACGGACGTATGAGAGGCGCAAAAACAACGCATTGCACATGGACCAATGATTCTCTATGGGGCAGCTCCTATCTGCCGTATATTTCAAAGCCGCATTTTACGGGCTGAGAAAATCGCAGCATGCTGCATTTGTCAGCGTTTTGCGCAAAAATTTGGCCAATGAAAGTCTTGCCAACCTTGCCAACGGATTACATACAGAACACTGTTTTGGGAACATTTCTGCGTATTGCGCCAGTAAAAAAACGGACCGTATTTTCCTACGCCAAGTGTGACGCTGGCCTGAGGAAAAAAAAGAGCCAACGGAAAATGTGCATGATTTTAATGGAAACATGCATGAAAAAACGGATTCGGAGGCCGGATTCATCATTTAACATCTCAATTTCATGTTTTTCGCTGGATACGTCGCTGTGCGTTTTTTCGCCAGACAGAAAAAACGTTCCTCTGTATGTGTTTTCCGTCCAGCGGAAACCGCTTTTTTGACGCGAGACCGTTACGTCATCATCTCGCAAGACCGCATTGCATTCTTGGGACCGGAACGTCGCGAGGAGCATCGCTGAACGCCTCGCCTGGATCCAGGGGCCGACGGAAGGTGAGTATATAACTATTTTTATTATATTTATTTATTTTTTAAACGGGGATAATGGTGCCCACACTGCTACATAGTACTTGGGGTGTGTTATATACTACGTGGCTGCTATACAGTTGTGGCCAAAAGTATTGACACCCCTGCAATTCTGTCAGATAATACTCAGTTTCTTCCTGAAAATGATTGCAATCACAAATTCTTTGGTATTATCTTCATTTAATTTGTCTTAAATGAAAAAACACAAAAGAGAATGAAGCAAAAAGCAAAACATTGATCATTTCACACAAAACTCCAAAAATAGGCCAGACAAAAGTTGGCCACAACTGTATACTAAGTGGCTATTATATACTACGTGGCTATGCTATATACTACGTGGCTGTGTTATATACTGCGTGGGCTGTGCTATATACTACGTGGCTGTGTTATATACTATGTGGCTGTCTGTGTTATGTGGGCTGTGTTATATACTACGTGACTGCTATATATTACGTGGGCTGTGTTATATACTGCGTGACTGTGCTATATACTACGTGGCTGCTATATATTACGTGGGCTGTGTTATATACTACGTGGCTGGGTTATATACAACGTGGCGGTGTTACATACTACGTGGCTGTCTGTGTTACGTGGGCTGTGCTATATACTATTTGGCTGCTATATATACATATTCTAGAATTCCCGATGCGTTATAATCGGGCCACCATCTAGTCTATATATATATCTATAGATATATCCATAGATAGGCCGATTTTAAAGAAAAAACAAAGAAAAAAAACGGGAGAAAAAAACAGCGTGGGCTCCTGCGCAATTTTCTGTGCCAGAGGGGGAAAGCCCACGGCCGGGGGTCAATATTTGTAGCCTGGGAAGGAGTTAATACCCATGGCCACTTTCCAGGCTATGAATATCAGCCCGCAGCTGTCTGCGTAGCCTTTACTGGCTATTAAAATAGGGGGACTTCCGGGACCCCCCATACCCCCCCCCCCCCAAAAAAAAAAAAATGACGTGGGGTCCCCCTATATTTTATAGCCAGAAAGGCTACGTAGACAGCTGCGGGCTGATATTCACAGCCTAGAGAGGGGCCATGGATATTGCATCTGTAAGATGCGCCAATTCTGGCACTTAGCCCCTCTCTTCCCACTCCCGTGTAGTGGTGGGATATGGGGTAATAAGGGGTTAATGTCACCTTGCTATTGTAAGGTGACATTAAGCCGGGTTAATAATGGAGAGGCGCCAATAAGACGCCTATCCATTATTAATCCTACAGTAGTGAAATAGTAAAAAAAAAAAAAAAGACAGCCAGAAAAAAGTATTTTATTATTCTTAATTTCACCATACTTGCCATACTTCAGCGCCTGCAAAAAAAAAAAAAGTAAAATAATAAACCGTATACTCCCTGTCCAACGCAGTCCAATTAATGAGTGTCCCACGACGATCTCTCCTACAGAACAGTGACATCGGGTGATGTCACTGCTCTATAGGACCCTCAGTGACACACTGACAGCAGACAATGGCTCCTGCAGTGCATCACAGAGGTTACTATAGTTCACTGGTCTCACTATATGGAAAAAGCTGCATGGGAACTTTCTCACACAGCAATGCCAAAAGTGAGACTAGGGACTTTTTTTTTTTTTTTTTTTTTTACAGTGGCGGAGGAATACAGTGCGGAAGAATACCTTCCTCCTACCTTGTATTCCTGGAGCGCCCAGCTGATGCTGCTGTTCTCCACGGGAGTTCGTCGTGGGACACTCTTGGATTTCTGTGGATCATGGAGTATATTGTTTGTTTGTTATTTTAATATTTTTTACAGGTGAGACTGGCTTCGGGGAACAAAGTGACAAGTGATGGTGAGTATGTACTCTGTTCTACGTACTGTACGTACTGTATGTATCGAACGTACGCATGTAGTATATTGTACGCATGTAGTACGTTGTACGCATGTAGTACGTTGTACGCATGTAGTACGTTGTACGCATGTAGTACGTTGTACGCATGTAGTACGTTGTACGTTCGTGTTTTTTCTTTTTTTTTTTTACACTCAACACATTAGCCGGATGATGGAACTACTATTGTCCCATCATTGGCTAATGTGTCAATCACTGTCACTGTAGGAGGCATCGCCCGATGGGACTTGTAGTCACATCGGATGATGCCTGTACGCGCACACACCACCAAGAACCCCCGACAGCTCGCCGCAGACCCCCACAGCCCATCACAGACCCCCCACGGCCCAGCACAGACCCTCCCAGCCCGGCGCAGTCCCCCCGCAGCCTGGCGCAGACCCCCCCGCAGCCCGGCACACCCTCCCGCAGCCCGGCACACCCCCCCGCAGCCCGGCACAGACGCCCGACAGCTCGGCAGACCCCCGCAGCCCGGCACAGATGCCCGACAACCCCAAGATCCCCGCAATCGCCCCGCAGACACACACAAACACCTGCACACAGACACGCACATCTTCCCCGCACACACAGTCTCCGCCCACACACACAGTCTCTGCCTACACACTTTCCCCCTCCCGATCTGCAGCGTTTCTCACAGCAAAACCACAGATCTTTTTAGATCTGCGGTTTTGCTGCAGATGTGCCCGACTCAATGCAAGTCAATGGGTGCAGAAACGCTGCAGATCCGCACAAATAAATGACATGCTCTTTCTTTTAACCCGCAGCGTTTCCAGTGCGGAGTTTTCCACACCATTAGCACAGCATTTTTTTTTTCCATTGATTTCCATTGCACTGTAAATCACTTGCGGATCTGCAGCGTTTCTGCACAGTAAAAAAACGCTGCGGATCCGCAGGAAATCCGCAACGTGTGCACATAGCCTAAGGATTCACTTGGCCTCGCTGCTGCCAAACATGGGTCTTCATTCAAGGTAGTTTAGCTTGCACAGACAACAGGTCAACACATTTCAAGGCCATACAGACTGTCATCACAATTTGTCCATTCAAAATATAACATTTCTGGCTACCAAAGTTATTTTGTATATAAACTAAATGTTCTGACAAAGGGGTCTCTATGACCCTGAAACACGTTGACCTATTTATGGAATCAATCTACTCAGAAAGAAGAAATTCTTGACATTGTATGCCTGATGGAAGCAGCCAAGTCAACTCATTTCGACAAGGCTGTGTTTTAATCTGAAATAGCATTACAAATTGCAAGGTGCAGTGAGTTTCCAATGAAGCTGGTTATTTCACAAATGTATGACTTATCAGATCACCTGTTAGGTTATGATCACAGGTGGCATTATTTTTAACCAATGTAATGAAATGAGAAAGTGAAACTTGGGTTTGTGGTGAATACAAAAATATTAGAATACTGGCTAACATGGTACAAAGATATATATCTTTCCTGTATCAAAATCGTGAATACAAAAAACTATTAAACATACATTCTGTAAAAACACACAAATGCGAAAGATGCCACAAAAACAATAACAAATAAATATTATATATAAAATATATTTTGGGGGATTTTTCGCATGTGTGCTTTAGTCTACAGTATGTATGTTTAATAGTGTTTTGTATTAACCACAAACCCAAGTTGCATCTTTTGTAGCATTTTTTTCACTTTCTCATTTCATAGAAATAAAGGGGACACTTACAATGTATCACCATGTCAATCGCATTTCTGTGAAATCAACCTGTCCAGTTATGAAGCAACACAGGCTGTGAATCACTTTCTCCTGCTGTTATGCAAATGGAACAGACAGCAGGTAGAAATGATCGGCAATTAGCAAGACAACCCCTATAACGGAGTGGTTCTGCACTTGATGACCACAGACCATTTCTCTGTTCTCATCCTTTTTGGCTGTTTTGTTCACTTTTGCATTTTGTCAGTGCTCTCACCCCTAGAGTAGCATGAGGCAATGTCTATGGTGCAACCCAAAGAAGTTGCTCAGGTAGTGCAGCTACCATTGATGGCACATCAATTCGAGCTGTGGCAAGAAGGGTATCTGTGTGTCAGCACAGTGTCCAGAGCATGGAGCAGATTCCAGGAGACCTAGAGGGGACCATAGAAAGGCAACCACCCAGCAGTAGGACCGCTACTTCCTCATTTGTGCAGGAGGAACAGGAGGAGAAGTGCCAGAGCCCTGCAAAATGACCTCCAGTAGGCCAATAACATCCATGTAAGAAAAAACAGAAGTGCACTCACCGATCCTAAAACACATCAGGACCCGTAGAAGCGTGGCAGCGTGAAACGGCCGTTGCCCTTTCTGTCCACGTTCCCCTGTTGTTACCTGCACATGTTCTAAATAACGGATCGGTGTTTTTTAGGACCGGTGAGTGCACTTCTGTTTTTTCTTATTTGGACTATTTCATATTACTTGATTCAGTGCACCCGAGTGTCTGCCCTTTAGGCATTTATGGCATAGCAGTGGCACACAGCTGTGGGGACATTGGTTTGTGGTCATACTGGTGCCGTGTCACTTTTTCTTCATTTTGAACAATAACATTCATGTGTCTGCTCAAACTGTCAGAAACAGTCTCCGAGAGGGTGCTATGAGGGCCCAACATTCACAAGTTGGAGTTTTGCTTAAAAGCAACACTGTGCAGGGTGATTGGCATTTGCCAGAGAATACCAAGATTGGCAGATTAGACATTGGTGCCCTGTGCTCTTCGTGGATGAGAACAGGCTTACACTGAGCACATGTGACAGACGTGAGAGGCTGAAGACACCGTGGAGAACGATCTGCTGCCTGCAACAGTGTGGAGAGATTTAATTGGAGATCCTCATACACATTGTGAGACCAAATGCTGGTGCGGTGGGAGCTGGGTTCCTTCTGATGCATGACAATGCTAGGCCTCATGTGGCTGAAGTGTATCAGTAGTTCCTACATGATGAAGGCATTGATGCTATGGACTGGCCCACCTGTTCCCCAGACCTGAATCAGATTGAACACATCTGGGACATCATATCAGTCGTTCCATCGACTAAAGCCACGTTGCACCACAGACTGTCCAGGAGTTGACTTGATGCTTTAATCCATGTCTGGGAGGAGATCCCTCAGGAGAACACCCACCACCTCATAAAGGACCATGCCCAGGCATTTGTAAGGAGGTCATACAGGCACATGGAGGCCACACACTACTGAACATCATTTCCTTGTCTTGAGGCATTTCCACTTGAAGTTGGGCAAGTCAAATTTGACTTTCCACTTTGATTGTGAATATCATTCTAAATCCAGACCTCTGTGGGATATTAATTTTGATTTACATTGATCATTTTTAGGTTTTAATGTCCACAACGCATTCCATTACATTTTTTGAGCAATATATTCATTTTAGTTCTTCTCTCAGGTAAGCATTAGGAAGCATTCACACAGGTAATGCTGATTGATCGAAACAGGTGCAGAAATATTGATTTCATAAAACTCCAAGGGATTCAAATCCAAAAATAGCCTCTTCTGGGAACAAAGGCATCACAGGAAATGAACACTTCATTGAGCAGTGCACATGTTCGTTTAGGCTCACCCGAACAGTTACTGTACTTCCTCCCAGAGAAAACTTCAATACATAGAGGAGGCTTGATCCTACCTATCTCAGTATCCCCTTCAGCCTGAGCTTCAGCAACTTCCAGTGCCAGACAGAAGTAATCAATTCAGTAAACCATTCACACTCGGGCTGCAGGTTTTACACATTATTTTGCAGCTCCAACACCGACTGCTCAGCTTTCCAAGCTGACTCATGCAGTCTCCATTCAGAGAGACCCTGGATTGTCTCGCTCCCAGCTACAGCTCACATTTTGGGTGGACACTCACCAGCTTCAGCACACTCGATTGCTTCATACAGCAGACTGATACCCCCTAGTGAACACAGGCCCTGGCTCTTCGTCAATGTTAGTCAGGTGCACCTAATAAAGACCTGCAATGCTAGGATGTAGGTATGGACCTATGTATGTATATATACACATATATACATACACGCATGCATACATACAAATTTTATATATATTAGGAAGATGAAGATGATGGCGGAAGCTGGTGACATTGTGTCAATAGTCACAGTCAAACAATTACTCTATCAACATAGGCCGAAAGGCCACTCTGCCAGGAAGAAGCCATTACTCCAGAACAAACAAAAAGCCAGATTAATATTCGCAAATGCACACAGGAACAAATACCTTAATTTTTGGAGAACTGTCCTGTGGTCTGATGAAACTAAAATTGAACTTTTTGGGCATAACGACCATCGTTACATTTGGAGGAAAAAGGGAGAAGCTTGGAAGCCCAAGAACACCATCCCAACTGTGAACCAGGGGGGTGGTAGCATCGTGTTGTGAGGTTGTTTGGCAGCAGGAGGGACTGGTGCACTTCACAAAATAGAGGTCATCATGAGAAAAGAAGATTATGTGGCATTACTGAAGCAACATCTCAAGACATCAGCCAGGAAGTTAACGTTTGGGCGGAAATGAGTCTTGCAAATGGACAATGGACCCAAATCATACTGCCAAAATGGTAACAAAGTGGCTTAAGGATAAAGTCAATGTTTTGGAGTGGCCATCACAAAGCCCTGAAAATTTATGGGCAAAGCTGAAAAGGCCAGTGCCAGCAAAGCAACCTACAAACCTAGATCAGTTACACCTGTTTTGTCAGAAGGAATGGGCCCAAATTCCGACCAACTATTGTGAGAAGCTTGTGGAAGGAGATCCCAAACGTTTGAACAAAGTCATTCAGTTTAAGGGCAATGTACCAAATGCTAATGAAATGTATGTAAACTTATGACGTTGCAGTAAGTAATAAAAATGCCTTAAAACATTCTCTCTTTCTCTCATTCTGGCATTTAGCAAGTAATAATTATTGTAATCATAAGTGACATAATACGGGAAAGATTTATTCTGATTTCATGTCAGATATTGGGAAAAACATGCAGATGTGTCTTTTTATATAGTGTATGGAAACTTCTGGTTTCAACTGTATATACATAGAGTGTAAAGTGTTAATAATACAGAAGTTACATGCAAAATCTTAAGTGATTACATATGTTGGAGGATTCTGTTCTAAAGCCAGGGAGGAAATTGACGAAAACGTTATCACTTAATCAGAGATGAACTTTATAAAATAAAAAAAAACTTAACTGTAAAGAATTGACTTGGAACAAGGTGTTCATACACTACCCATCAAGTGCTTTCTCATGGAGCTAGTACTGCAAACCTGCGTTTAGATAGTAAAACGACTATTCATTCTGGCTTTAAATAGTGACCTGAACCATTATAACCATCACTCCTGTGTCAGCACAATAAGACTCAGAGGACAACAAGCAGAAATAAGTGAAAAGCTTCAAACATGGACACTGGCAATTATTGTATACTGTCAAACATATAAAAGATGGTGAAAAAAACTCCTACAAAACATCTATCCTGGAATCCTAGCTGAAGATTTACCTAAACTGACACATTGCAGCAATTCTGAACTACAAACATATTTCTTTCTAGGTTTATCGTTAATATAAGGCCAGGTTTCAAATTTTAATGGGGCCCGTGATGTCAGCAGGTCCTCGAGTACGTCAATACGCCACCTTGCACCACAGAGTTCTGCATGAGCTGCCTGCCATTACATGCACTGATCTCATAATTAAAAGGGATCTGTCAGCTTGATTTCACCCCCAAACTATTTGCTTGAGCTACATGCACATGTAAAGACAATTCCAGCCATACCTTTATAGCAGGCATGTCTGTTCGTCCACTCCCAGAATTTTTTAATCAACATGCAAATGAGGCTGAAGTACTTCCCAAGCCTATTGCCTCTCTGGCTCAACTCCACATCCAGAGGCGCCATGTTCAGCATGACCGACAGCTCCTTTGTTTGAAAATTCACAGCAAATGAATAGAGCTGCAGAGACAAGAGGTTTGGGAAGTGCTACAACACACCCAAAGCACTGCAGCCTTATTTGCATATTAATTCAAACTACAGTGTATCAGTTAAGGAGGAATCGAACAGCCAGCTAAAAATATGCCTGGAACTGTTTTTGCAAACCAGGGCAATTGAGTCGGAATTCATGGAGGAGTCGGAATTCATGGAGGAGTCGGAATTCATGGAGGAGTCGGAATTCATGGAGGAGTCGGAATTCATGGAGGAGTCGGAATTCATGGAGGAGTCGGAATTCATGGAGGAGTCGGAATTCATGGAGGAGTCGGAATTCATGGAGGAGTCGGAATTCATGGAGGAGTCGGAATTCATGGAGGAGTCGGAATTCATGGAGGAGTCGGAATTCTTGGAGGAGTCGGAATTCTTGGAGGAGTCGGAATTCTTGGAGGAGTCGGAATTCTTGGAGGAGTCAGAGTTGTTATAAAATGTCCCGACTCCTAAAATGTATAATAAATTGGGTAGAGTAGTTCAGGGCAGGATGTGCTGTAAAAGTTTTTATAATAATTTTGGAAAGTTCTGAAATGTCCTATAAATGTCTGTTCGGTTCCTGATCTAAGGATCTCTGCTTTTAGTGGAGATGAAACTGTGCTGCATTTTATGCACATGCTCATTAGTGACCAGTGCTGTGGAGTCAGAAGTCAGGGAAATTGAGTCGGAGGTTTGGCTTACCGACTGCACAGCCCTGTTGCAAACAATTGTCAAAATGCTGGTAGTTGAGGAACTGCAGTAATAGCCATAATGGTTTTCAGTTCTTTTCTTAAGGAGCTTTACTTCACAGAGGAGTTTTTGTAGAAGCCACACACCATATGGGAATTCTTATCTCCCAAACCAGCTGTTCATAGTTTACTTCTTAGGATGTTCATAAAAACAAATACTTACATAGTGCATCAAACGAGTCACAAGGACCCTAAAGAGATAGTTGAACAGATTATATTTAAACAGTAATGGTTGCCCTACATATTAGACTAAAATCAACTGAACCCACCAACTTCGGCAGAATAGGCGAAAAGATTAAATTTGTTCAGGAGTCTCCTGACTAAGTTGATGTCAGGGAATAAACTGATCTGGCACGCTGTATTTTCAAAGGCTGATTCTTTTGCTACCTAAAAGATAAATTGGGCCCTCTCATTGAGAACGTAGAAGAAATATCAGTAGCAAATCAGATGATTCCCGTCCTTTTGTTTTAACCAAAGTTTTGCCATATTGTTGACACAATAGAGTCCAAAGGAAAACTTGAATTCCTTTTTCTTAAATTCATTAAGAAAAATAAAAACCTATAAACATTGTAAATTAATTCACCTGTGCATCTTGTGGTCAGCACTTAAAGGGCACATTGATTAATATTTAACTTCATCTTCCACGAGGTCTGAATTCTACTTAAAACTGAATATTGTTATTGAATCAGATTAATCAGAAGATTATGTGATGACCCTGTCTATCATGCAACTCCTCCAAAAATAAAAATCAAATAACAAAAGAAATATAGAGCAGCTTATAAAACATTTATCTGCAAAGGAGGACACGGCTGCACCTAAAGAGCCAATCTGCAGAAAGAAGACACAGCAGCTTGTAAAGGGGTAATGTGGAAAAAAAGAATAAAAAGTTAAGCAGAATTAAAAGGTTCGTAGGAGTCTCGGATTGCTTTATATACAGCAAGCCACAGGAGGAAGGTAAATTGATTAACCTCAGTTGTCATTTCTAGCCTCTTTCTCCAAAAGACAGGAAGGCTCGAGGAGCTGCCAAAATAGTTATACAACAGAGAGCCTGACTTCAGTCTCCCATTGGTAGGTAAAGTAGAGCTATTACACTAGGAGATAATTGTTTTCGTTTTCATAAATATATAGAATTTCAGAAAGATTTTTATATTTTGATCTGGTTTTACTTAGTTTCAAACCTTCACAAAGTGGCCAATCTTCGTTTTTTTGGTACCCTTCTTTCCATAACTATTTTACTGTCCACATAAACATATGACAGCTTGTGTATTGGAAAACAGGAAAAAGAAATATTACAACTGGGGAAAGATTGTGAAAAAAAAAACATGAAATTCTCACATTTTTGGTAATCGTTTTTATGGCATACATTGTGTTGTAATAATGAACCTCGCAATATGATTCTTATCAGGATAATTATGGCGATACTAATCATGTTATTTTATTATTATTGCAGCAACAACAAAAAAAATCCCGTAAATTTGGAGTTCTTGGATTTTTTTTTAATCATCTTTATTTTTAATGGTGGTGGTGGGGCATTGGGTTATTCAATTTAAAAAAACAAACAAAAATCTTTTATTCAACTTTTCACTTTGTTCTAGCTAGTGCCCTTAGGGGACTTGAAGCTGCTATCGCTTGTGCTATATACAACGATGCCACAACATTGCTGCATATAGCAAAAATCATGGTCTCCTTTGAAGCCCGGCCGCAGGCAGGGTTTCAAAGGAGCTCCATGATGACAAAAACGGGATCTTGAGCAGAATTGGCCATTTTTTTGCCCTAAATATTCTGTTTTTTTTCTTATTTTCTACAGCGGTAATACAATTCAAATTTCATGTACTTCATGTTTGCATGCTATAGAGCTACAGATTGCAATTATGCATTGAGATGGCTACTCTTAGTAAGCACCTGTACACACTTGTTTTCTGTTCGGAAGGGATGATCAGTCTTTTGTTATATGTATACATAGGATCTCTAACCGAGCACTCCACCTTTTAGCCTTTGGAGGTTTTAGGCTATGTGAACACGTCAGGATTTCTTGCAGAAATCTCCTGAATAAAACCGGACATTTTCTGCAAGAAATCCGCATGCATTTTTTTTGCGTTTTTTTTTTCCCCCATAGATTTCCCAATGCAATAATACAGTGGGAAATCCCCAAAAGTCCGCAAAATTAATGAACATGCTGCGCTTTTTTACCGCGATGCGTTTTTTTTTTTTTTTCTTCACGGAAAAAAATTCAACATATGCACAAAAATTGCGGAATGCAGTATAAATGATAGGATGCATATGTATACGTTTTTACCACGTTTTTATAGCGAAAAAA